>NC_073627.1:0-2500 GCF_029407905.1 Bubalus kerabau | reverse complement strand
CCTGGGCATGTCACAGACACGCCACACACCGCCTCACGCCCCCCCCCCCCCCAACACACAGACACCCGGCCCACGCCACGCACACACGCGCGGGCGCACACACAGTGCTGTCCTTTGCCTGGCTGTGTGATACGATGCCTGTGTCTCTGCCCACACACCACATGCATACCCCCCCCCCCACACACACACACGGCCCTCCACACACACACACACACACACACACACACACACACACCCCCGGACACACACACACTGCGTTGTCCTTTGCCTGGCTGGGTCTCCCGGCCTCTGTCTCTGCCGCCACGCACACACCCATGTGGCGCACACGCCCCCTCGTGGCACCAATACACCACACACCTACCCACCCTTCCCCCCCCCCCCGCAACACACTCTCACACGGCCCCACATGCCACAGAGAACACCACACACCGCCTCGCCCCCACAAACACACACACACCCCCGACACACACACACTGCGTTGTCCTTTGCCTGGCTGTGACGCTCTGCCTCTGTCTCTGCCCACACGCCACACATGCAAGCCCACCCACACACACTCACGTCCCGCCCCGCCCCGCCCCCCCACACCACACCGCCCCCCCACACACACACGCGCGCACGGCCCTGCACAGCGGCCACACAACACACACACACACACACCCCCTCCCCCCCAACAGACACACACAGAGACACACACACAGAGACACACACACACACACACACACAGCGTTCTCCTTTGCCTGGCTGTGACGCTCTGCCTCTGTCTATGCCCACACACACACACTCACATCCCGCCCCGCCCCGCCCCCCCACACCACACCGCCCACCCCCCCTCCCCACACACACACACACACACACTGTGTTGTCCTTCGCCTGCCTGTGTCTCTCGGCCTCTGTCTCTTCCCCCGCCCCCCCCCAGCACCCGCAGGCGCACGCCACACGCGCACACCCGTGCCGCCCACCCGGCCCCCGGTGGCACCTATACACAACACACCCACACCACACACCTGCCCGCCCCCCCACCCCCACCCACCCACCCACACACAGGGCTGCACACGCCACCCACGCAACACCACCTGGGCATGTCACAGACACGCCACACACTGCCTCGCGCCCCCCCCCCCACCCCCCCACCAACACACAGACACCCGGCCCACACCACACGCACATACGCGTGCGCACGCACACATACACACACACGCGCAAACACACACAGTGTTGTCCTTTGCCTGGCTGTGACACGATGCCTGTGTCTCTGCCCACACACCACAAGCATACCCCCCCCCCCCACGCACACACACACGGCCGTCCACACACACACACACACAGCCCCGACACACACACTGCGTTGTCCTTTGCCTGGCTGGGTCTCCCGGCCTCTGTCTCTGCCGCCACGCACACACCCATGTGGCGCACACGCCCCCTCGTGGCACCAATACACACCACACACCTACCCACCCTTCCCCCCCCCCCCCCCGCAACACACTCTCACACGGCCCCACATGCCACAGAGAACACCACACACCGCCTCGCCCCCACAAACACACACACACCCCCGACACACACACACTGCGTTGTCCTTTGCCTGGCTGTGACCCTCTGCCTCTGTCTCTGCCCACACGCCACACATGCAAGCCCACCCACACACACTCACGTCCCGCCCCGCCCCGCCCCCCCCCCCCCCCACACACACAGGCGCGCCCGGCCCTTCACAGCGGCCACACAACACACACACACACACACACCCTCCCCCCCAACACACACACACAGACACACACACAGAGACACACACAGACACACACACAGAGACACACACACACACACACACACACAGCGTTCTCCTTTGCCTGGCTGTGACGCTCTGCCTCTGTCTATGCCCACACACCACACATGCAAGCCCCCCCACACACACACTCACATCCCGTCCCGCCCCGCCCCTCCCCCCCCCGCCCCTCCCCCCCCCCCCAACACACACACAGCGTTGTCCTTTGCCTGGCTGTGACGTGTGACGCTCTGCCTCTGTCTCTGCCCACACACACACACTCACATCCCGCCCCGCCCCGCCCCCCCCCACCCCCCCCCCCCCCACACACACACACTGTTGTCCTTTGCCTGGCTGGGTCTCTCGGCCTCTGTCTCTCCCCACACACCACATATGCATGCCCACACACACACTCACATCTCGCCCCGCCCCCCACACCACACAACCCCCCCCCCCCCCCACACACACACACACACACTGTGTTGTCCTTCGCCTGCCTGTGTCTCTCGGCCTCTCTCTCTTCCCCCGCCCCCCCTCCCGCACCCACAGGCGCACGCCACACGCGCACACCCGTGCCGCCCACACGGCCCCCGGTGGCACCTATACACAGCACACCCACACCACACACCTGCCCGCCCCCCCCCCCCCCACCCAACCACCCACCCACACACTGGGCTGCACACTCCACCCACGCAACACCACCTGGGCATGTCACAGACACGCCACACACCGCCTCCCCCT